>NW_020837983.1:7568517-7610906 GCF_003676395.1 Aethalodelphis obliquidens | reverse complement strand
TTTTTTGCGATACGCGGGCCTCTCACTGTTGTGGCCTCTCCCGTTGCAGAGCACAGGCTCCGGGCGCGCAGGCTCAGCGGCCATGGCTCACGGGCCCAGCCGCTCCACGGCATGTGGGATCTTCCCGGACCGGGGCACGAACCCGCGTCCCCTGCATCGGCAGGCGTACTCTCAACCACTGCGCCACCAGGGAAGCCCAGTTCTGTCGTTTTTTTCTTTATGTATTTTTGAAGCTCTGTTATTGAGAGCATTCACATTTAAGATGTACATGCCTTATTGATGAATAGACTATTTTATCTTTATAAAATGTCCCTTTTTCTCTATAATAATATTCTTTATTTTGATACTTACTTTTATGGATAGTACAGTTATTATGGGCTTCACATGTTCAGAATTTGCTGTATATCTTTTATCCACCCACTTACTTCTAACCTACTTGTGTCTTTATATTTAAAGTGTGCTTCTTGCAAATAGCATATAATTAAGTCTCATTTTTTTTGGTCAGTTTGACCATCCCTATCTTTTAATCAGAGGGTTTAGTCCATTTATGTTAATGTAATTACTGATATGCTTTGCGTTTTAGTCTACCATCCTGTTATTTGTTTTGCATTTGTTTCATTTATTCTTTGTTCTGTTGCATGTACCACATGTTCAACAAGTTTGATCCATTTTGGCTGATCAAAATTCAAAAATTTCCCAGCCCTGAGGTCTCTGGGAATTGTCCAGTCTCCAGCTCCCTGATGGCTGTTCTGTGCTGATACTTGTGGAATTTTACCCTACACATGCTCAGCTTCCTATGCAGCAAAGACTCAAGGAGACCCTTATGCAGACTTCTGGAGTTCTTTTTCTATGTAGCTCCTTGCTCTGGTACTCCGTCCTACAAAACACAGCTGCCTCAGGCTTCCTGAACTCTACTCTCCATCCCTGTAACTTAGTGAGACTACTGTGTTGTGCTTGGATTTTCCCTCCCTGCTCCATGACCCCAAATATGCCTTTAGGCAGAAATCTGGGGCAATCACAGGGGTCTTCTTTTGTTTTCTTTACCCCAGGGATCACAGTCCTCACCTTCCTTTTGTCCAATGGATGAATTAGTTGTCTGACATGTTTTGTCTACTTTTCTAGTCTTTTTTTTTTTTTTTATGGCAAGGGCAAGTCCAGGTTTCTCTCTTAAGGCTGGAAGCAGATATACTTATTAGCTTCTTGAAGGTAGAAAATATGTCATATGCTCCTACATTTCAGCCTCTGACAGTTGCTTTACTTGTCAATATAGCACAGTGTTAATAGCACAAATTATAAAGCCAGCCTCACTGAGTTTGAATCCTGACTGCATGTATTAGCTTGTGACATGGGGAAGGGTATTTTACTTCTCTGTGCCTTAATTTTCTCATCTATAATATAGGAATGGTAATAACCTAGCTTCTGGGTTTGTTTGAGCTTCAGTGAGTTAGAATACTGCTCGGCATATGATAATGCTTAATATTACTCTGTTGCTAATATTATAATGACTTGTCTTCAAAAGACCAGGTAGCTTATTCCTGTGAAAAAAGTAAAGATTCCTTCACTGTTTTGGAATCTCATGCAGATAATCAGATTAAGTTAGTCAATAAAACCACATGATATTGTTTCATTGTTGTTATACTAAAGAATCATGGGGCTTCCCTAGTGGCGCAGTGGTTGAGAGTCCGCCTGCCGCTGCAGGGGACACGGGTTCGTGCCCCGCTCCGGGAAGATCCCACATGCTGCGGAGCGGCTGGGCCCGTGAGCCATGGCCGCTGAGCCTGCGCATCCGGAGCCTGTGCTCCGCAACAGGAGAGGCCACAACAGTGAGAGGCCCGCGTACCGCAAAAAAAAAAACAAAAAAAGAATCATCGACCTCCATTTCTCCTAGCCAATCATAAGTAACAAGTAACATCAAGCTCCTAGCATGAGAACAAAGGACCTTGACAAAAGCCACATTAAGATCTAAGGGGACTATAAATGCACCCTGCTCTTCACATTTCCATTTAGGTTAGCAATGAAAAAGCATATGTGGGCTGCATTTCTAACAATGAGATTTTATTAGAAATGCACTACTGGCAATAGATCAGTTAGAGGAACATGGCAGTGAATCTGCTTGTAAAGTGAAGACTCCTTTTATAGAGCAAATGATTGCCCACTAATTTATCTATGCCATAAATCCAGAGTTTTGTATGTAGGGTTTGTAATGGGCTGCACCTGAGCCAATGTTACTTTCAAAGACTAGGCTTGGCCTCCTTAGCTGGCTGCTTTGAGACATATTAAGAGCTGCTCCTTTAGGGAGATCCTCCCTGGGGCTTTGAGGGAGTTCTTGGGAAAGAGGAGGTTCTAATATTTACATGTGTTAGGCAAAGGTCTGTTACTCACTTGTGTATGTGCTTAAACAGCCTGGGTATCAGTCACGTGTCCAAGAATCAAATACGAATTAAAGTTTTAACGTAGACAAATATCTTTGGTATTTGCTCTGCAAACCAGCCCATGTGTTACCACCACCACTGCTCTTCTGTCTTGGGAGTAGTCCTTCATCGTGGGCCTGAAGGCCCCTCTCTCTTGGTCCTGGATTAAAATGGCCAGCTCTAGGTGACCCCAGCAGAGATGCTGGCATGATCTGAAGTTCATGTCTTGTAAATGTTTAATGATAGTCTTCAGAGGATAAAGGGATAAAGAAGCAATTAAAACTCTCTCTCTTGACTGGATACTGTGATTAAATTAGGTTCTGGTGCATTACTGTAGCTTTTGATGTGGTACCACAATGCAGGGGTCTGTATGCTATCACTGACCTAAGTAATCCCCCACTGAGGTACATGAAGGAACTAATATCACAGAGTAATAACACACCATTCATCATTCCCGAATCATCTAATAGCATCCACCCAATGACTAATATTTTGAATTTAAATCATCTTTCCTTCAGACAAAAAAATAAATCAATGCTTTTTTTTCTTATCTAACTTAACAACATTTCTATGAGGAAAAAAGGGGCTGGATTTGTATTCCCCTCTTTTTAAGAGTATGAGAACCAGAGAACAAGAGAGTAAATCATTTGTGTGATATCATACAGTGACATAGGACCTAGGAGAATCCTGGACCTTGGAACACCAATCTTGAAACCTTTCTGCTAGATCAGGGTTAGCAAAGTATTTTTGTAAGGGGCTAGAGGCTAAATATTTTAGATTGGGTGGGCCATACAGTTTCTGTGGCAACACAACTATTCAACTCTGCTGTTGTATCATGAAAGCTATCACAGTGTATAAATGTAAATGAATGAGCATGGCTGGTTATGATGACTGACTCTCTGACTCTCTCTCTTCTCTCTCTGTCTCTCTGTCTATATATATGTATAAATACACACACACACACACACACACACACACACACACACACAAAACAGGTGATGGGCCAGACTTGGCCCACATATAAAAGTTTAACAACACTTGCACTAAACTGTGACCCATGTTAGATGCTACCATAGGATCTAAGGGATACTACATGACAGGAGAATGTGACATTTGTCCTTGCTTCTTGCATTATCATTTGGTCTTCACAAGAACCCTGCTATGTAGGCTATTAATGACTTTCCATTTTATATATGAGAAAACTAAGAGGCTAGCTCACTTGTCCAAGGCTGCATGGTTGTAAATGTAGTGTGAAGACTGCAACCTGAGTCTCCTGACTTCTCATATTTCTCCTCTGTTAGCTGTTCCATAAGAAGTTCTTATCTACACTTGCATTTTTAGATGGGAAAATGCTTGGACCTGGGGAGGCTGAATGACTTGTCTGCAGTCAGTTGTCTGTTAGTGACTGAACCAGGACCAGAACCGTCATCTGTTGGCTTCCAGGCTGGTCTTCTAAGCCTTTACATTATTGTGAACATTTTCCAGAAGAAAAACTGTATAACTAGATAGAATGATAGTATGTTCATCGTATTTCATTCTTTAAACTTCCTGAAATGATACCATTTTAGAAGTGGTCTCTTTGAGGTACTAAACAGTATCCAGATAGAGGATAATGATTTGTGATTCACTTTATGTCTTTGACGATCTAATTTTCAAATCCCAATCTGGATTATAAATTTTTTTTTGGCACACAGCAGTCCCTTTTGTTTAATTTTATTCTTTAATGCTGATGATTACATCTCCAATCATAGTACTTAATTATCTCCTCCGATCCAGGGAATGTGTGAATCAGAAGGAAAATAAATTGATAAAGAGGCCTCGGTTTTAACCAGCATTTTAAAAGGAATCACTGTGATTTCTAGGGTCTCTTCAGGCTCTATCAGAACGTGAAAGATGATCGGGTGACCAGTTGTCCTGGTTTGCCTGGGACTGGGGGGTTTCCAGGAATTCAGGGATTTCAGTGCTAAAACCAGAAAAGTCCCAGGCGAATGGTCACCCTGATTGTTAAATCATATACGTTGAATGAATTGACCACTGATGGTACCTCTGCATGCCTGGAGGTAATGATCCTCCTCTGGAGGGGACCAGGGATAAGAATAGGAGGGCTGTCCAGTTTCTCAGCAACACTTGAACATGACAGGGCCTCATGATTTTGTGGAAAAATCTAACTATATTAAACCCAACTATATTAAAATATCCAAGGGTATGGATGAAAGAATAGCCCATGGACAAATACAAATCAGTCTGGATTATTACTGCTACATTTCCCACTCATTGATGAAAATGGTGTCATCTGTCACTTAACCTAAGAAACACATAAACAAAGAGGGCTTGTAGCGTCAACCATAACTGAAGGCATCTGCTCAACATGGAAAACTATCCACAAGCTACTGGTGAGCATCAGACTCAACAGAATGTCCATTTGCCAGTGCAGGGTCCACAGGAAGCCCGGGAGGTGATGCCAAGTTTCCAAACTCGGGATCTGAAGCCGTAGGCAAAAATGACATCTTCTGGAGATTCCTCTCAGGCCTCCTGCCATTTCTACCTTCCTCTGACAGCTCTGGTTTGGCAAATTTGGGCTGGCTGAGAAGAACTGCTCTGGCGTTCCCAACTTTGGGGAAAGGAGATTCTGATGGTCCCATGATAATCCAAGTCTCTCAAAGATCCCTTTGTTACCGGTAGAGTTAATGTTCCTGACAAGGGGATTCACTCGCACCCCAGATGTCAGCCACTCTCCCTGCCCTGGAGCATGTTAAAAGTAAGTACTAGAAGGGTCCACACAGTCCAGCAATGGAACAGTTGCTACCATACTAGCCAGGGTTAAAAACCACAAATTACTAAAAACTTTGGAAAACACAACGTGAAGGGTTGTCAGACTTTTCCTATAGAAACGCTCACCACCGAAAGCCTTACTCTAATTTTCAGCTACATCTGGTGACTGTTTATTTAAGAACTTGGTTAGAAAATTCAGTTCAAATATGCATCGGTGAATTCTGTTGCCATTACAGGCTGGCCAAACCCAGTAATGAGTCTGAGTTAGCATATGCAGGGGACAGTCCCCCTGACCATCAGACTGTCCGAAGGCATTCAGACACCTAACTTCACTAGGGATCGATCTGGCCCCATCCATGTCCTCCCAGGCCACCAATAACCTGCAATTCTAGAGACCTGGCTGTCTCTGACGTTTTTCTCCTCAATCCTTAGTGTAGCCTTCACCTTTTCTATTTCCTTCGTCGAGTCCATTACTCAAGTCCACATCATTTCTTTTCCCGTCTCCCGTCATCCCTTCTGCTGCTTCCTTGACCCTTCTTCCTTTCTAACAACTTATCTCCTGTCAACCTCTCCCACATCTCTTTGTTACTTGCCTCTCTCTTTTTAACTGTCCTTGTCTCTGTGATTTAATTTCTCTTCCTCTTTTGCAAACTTGTTGTTTTCCACTTGGGATTCCTTTATGCATTTAAAAAGCCAGTTATTACCATGTTGCCTCATTTTTAGCAAACCTGATTTTGAAAGTGGAAACTCCATTTCCTTGGCATGCTATGGCAGAGAGGTAAAGACATACATTAGAGCCGACTGAGATGGGGAAGAGAGAGCCAATTTGTAGCTCTGTGCCAGAGTGTTTATGAAGCAGGTGGCGAGGGGTATGAATACACACCTCTATCCAGAGTAGCACACCCCGTGCTCACCAAATATCTACAGCCTGTCCAGGCCCGAAGAATAATCAATTTGTCCTCGCTGAATGCCAAACGAAGGCTGTTGAAGTCAGGTACTGACCCACTATTTAACGAGAACAGATTCAAAAACGGCACAGAGCTTTGTGAAATTGCTATGAAGTCCAGTTTCAGAAACATGAGTACTTGAGTCAGCCGAGGATATTCCTACAGGGGGACTAATGTCTGTGTTGGCGGAAGTGCTCTGGTATATTCTCCAGATCCCTGAACATTCTGCTAACATAAAATCTGAGTAACACAGGCCTCCTGGCTAGAATACAATTGCTTCAGGTTGATAAGCATCGAATAGCTTCCCTGCATTTTCAGCAGGCTCAGACTCATACTTGCCAATATTGCTTTTGATTACAAAACACAAGAGTTGGGCAGTCCAGGTAACCATGATTATCTCGGTAATTAGATTCTGTCATGCACGGTATACTCAGGCCTTGGGCTTTTGTGGAAACAGAAGAGGCACCTGGAGTATCTTTAGAGCACTTGGTCTCTTCTAGAGAACAGGTCACTAATAAGCTCTTCCTGAAATGATGAGAAGGCGGATTGCCTCTCCTTTCACACCTCCTTCCACCCCCTTCTGGTTCAGCAAATTTCAGTTGTGTTGCAGAATGAAAAAGAAGAGAGAAAGCTGTAAACGAGGAGAAGGGATGGAAACCGTCCAGGAAGAAATCCAATTTCTGTCTTGGGTTCCGTGCATTTCAAAATGGAAACACCACACTCAGTAAAGTGCCCATTAAGCAAACAATACAGGGAAACAAGATGGGGTTTAGGAAGCTGAGAGGGAGGAGAAGAGGCAGGTCAGGGGAAACAAGAGGAAGGCGTTGTTTTTAAAGGTGATTGAAAAATGTTCAACCAGGGGAAAGAAATGCCTGCGCACATTTCACTGAAGACTGAAGGAGAGCATCACCTCAATACTGACAACTGGCAATAATGTCTCTATTGCAGCCGCCCAGAGGTCTGTCTGTGTCTAACAAGACAATGGCGGGTCTGGTGATGGTGTAACTTCCACACCCTGAGTTCCATGCATCAGGTGGAGGTGTGACTAAATACTTGATATATTGACTAGATATGAAGAAATATATCAGATCTGTGAGAGTAAACATGGTTACCTAGCAGTCAAAACAGGCACACAGGGGCTTCCCTGGTGGCGCAGTGGTTGAGAGTCCGCCTGCCGATGCAGGGGACGCGGGTTCGTGCCCCGGTCCGGGAAGATCCCACATGCTGCGGAGTGGCTGGGCCCGTGAGTCATGTAAATAACCCAAGTTCACACAGCTGTTCAGCAGCAGAGCCCAAATTCGAGGGCAAACCCCACATGGCTTCTACCCGGTCATGCTGCCCCCCAAGAACACAGTCTCCGTGCCTTCCAGAAAGGAAACCAACGCTTAAGGATCACCAACCACATGCCAGCTACTCTGGAACACATTCTCACATTCTTCATCTCCTACAATTTCAGTTCCACCAACACGCAGACGATCTGACAGACAAACAGTATGCGGTCTCTTCAAAAAGACAATTCAAATCTCCGCCACTGCAGTTATGCAAATCTGGTGCCTGGGGTTGGGGTATTCTGCAATCCCCAGCATTCGGCCCCCTCCTGAACAGAAAATCTCATTTGAGGACCAGAGCATAGGCGTTGGGAAGAAACAGGGAAGGGACCCACAAAAGATTTCTGGGCTGCGTTCGCACCGCCTTCACGACGGGCGCTTCTGCTGCAGGTCTGGCTGGAGCCCAGCCGCACAGTGTCAAGGGATTCTATGGGCACAAGGTGCCCAGCTCTTCAGGACGGGTCTGATCCTCAACAGTCTAGAGAACAAGGGCACAGGACGTGTTTTCTGAACTCGTTCGCAGCCCAGGTGAGAAGCCACTGGGTGAGTTCTCTCCCTGGAACGTTAGGCTTCCTTAGATGTTTACAGCTAACATTACTGAGCACTTGCCCGTGTGTACCAGGCACTTCTGTGTCTTATCTCATTGCAGTGATGAGAATCTAGAGGTGGGTATGCTTATCCCGACTTTGGGCAGAGAGATGAGGTAGCTTGCCCAGCCCCCCTCAGCTGGGACTGCACCGCGTGGGTTTGCCCCTGGACCAGCCCACTATGCTGCTTCTACGGCATGGAACTGGATTCTCCAACCCTTTTGCAAATTGGGGACTCGCACTCTTACAGCACTTTGTCTTTATCAAGTGAACATAGTGCCTATATTCTCCTGTTACTTGCTTTCTATCCTCCAATTGCTTCTCACTACAGATTTCATGCCTTTCTCTTCCTTCCTCACTCTAAAGCATGTTACAGTCTGTTTATGTTTCTCCCATCTTAAAAAAAAATCCATTCTTTTACCCTATACCCCTCTCTAGCTACTGCTCTTTCTAGCTCCTCCCTTTATAGCCAGTCCTCTTGAGAGAGTTTCCTTTCTTGGCATCTTTATTTCCTCCTTTCCACTCACTGTTCAATCCACTTTACACCCACTCTTCCCCTGAAATTGCACGTGCCAACCACACTTTTCTGGTTGTTAACTCCAATGGGTATAAGAGTGCCTTTCTGGGGCAGTGGGAACTTTCAGTCCTCTTCCCTCCCCAGCCTCTGAGGAGGGGAGAGGGGCTGGAGTTTGAATCAGTCAACAGTAGTCAATTATTTCATCAATCATTCCTATGTAATGAAGCCTCCATAAAAATCCAAAAGGAGGGCGTTCGGAGAGCTTCCAGCTCCTTCCACAATTGTGCAAAGCGAATTACCATCAAAAAGCCTCCATCCCGGACTTCCCTGGTGGTCCAGTGGTTAAGAATCTGCCTACTAATACAGGGGAGATGGGTTCAAGCCCTGATCCAGGAAGATCCCACATGCCGTCGGGCAACTAATCCCATGCGCCACAACTACTGAGCCCACTCACCGCAACTACTGAAGCGTGCACGCCTAGAGACCGTGCTCCACAACAAGAGAAGCCACCGCAATGAGAAGCCCGTGCTCTGCAACGAAGAGTAGCCCCCGCTCACTGCAACTAGAGGAAGCCTGTGCGCAGCAACGAAGATCCAGCGCAGCCCAAATTAATTAAAATTTTTTAAAAAGCCTCCAAAAAAAAAAAAAAAAGTGCCTTTCTGGGACATCAGACCTGTTTGACCATCTGTCCTTCATGAAAGGCTCCTCCGTTGCCTCCTGTCAGGGTGATCCCCCCTCCTGGTTTGCCCCACTCCCTGGCTGCCCTTTTTCTATATATTCCTCTTCCTCTGCCCCTCCTTAGTGTCTGCAGCCCTCCCTTCTCCTGGGCTGTCTAGCCCATTCTGTGGCAGCACGAGCATCAAGTACTGACGACGTACAGCCCCACTAGCGCAGTCCTCTCCTGAGGCCCAGACCCATCTCCAGTTGACTCGGGGACATCCCTAGCCTGAAGCTCCTGTGTTCCTTCTTCTGCGACTGACAGCGATAATCCAGGCCCGAACCCTAGACTCACCCTTTACCCTTTCCTCTCCCCCAACTCTCACATCACACCACCAGGCCGTGACGTCAGCAGCCCACCCACCTTCTCCAGTGCCCCTGCCTCTCCTCTTGTTGAGCCCCCATCACCCCTGTCTGGCCCTCCTGCCTGTTCCGGCTTTGCCTCTCCAATCCATGCTATCAGAGCATCTGCCAGAGCACCCCTTTAAACACAAAAGGGGTGCTCTCTTCTACTTGAGACTTTGAATGGCTCCCCTTTGCTATGAGACATCCCTAGTCCTTATTAGAACTTACAGGAAAGGCCTGTTACGATCATGCCCGCAATTATATTTTCGGCCTCATTTTTCACCATCTCTCCTGCATTCTGCTTTCCAAACATAACCAAACTTCTTTCAGTTCCTTGCTGTGTCATGCTCTCGCAGTTTCTACGTGTTCCCACATATGGCCTTTATTACGTGAAGCACCCCACTCCCACACTCACGTCTCTCAGCTGACTTCTGGGTAAGTGTTACTGCCTTAAATGTCACCTCTTCTTTGAAGCCTCCCCAGACCTCCTGAGACCGGACTCCTTCCGTGTGTCCCTACGGTGCCCTGCACTTTTAATAAGATGGCAGTCAGGACACATTTTTGTAGTTGTCTCTTTGTGTATCTGTTTCTCCTAGTAAACATAAGCTCCAGAAGTAGGCACTGTTTCTATCTTGACTTTTGTTGGACTTTAACTCCTACCACAGTGTTTAGTGAAAAAATTAAAAAACTTAAAATGATGTGAAATATTTTTGAACGAATAAGTATACTTTGCAGGGACTAGGAGAAAGTGAAGCAGGCTAGCCGGGTGAAGGGATGACCCGAAGGGCAGAATAAGGAAGTACGGGAAGGTAATATTCCTGGGTGTTCCTACTTGCATTTTCCAATATTAAAAATGAAGGATTTTTCTGGAGTCCAATAAAGTCAATGGGAATTGAGAGAGAAGACTCTTCTGTCCAGGCTGTCTTTCAGGAAGATGTCTGGGAGAACTGCCCAGAGTCTACGAGGGAACAGACAAGGTGCTGGTTTGTTTGAGTGAGAGGGAACAGAGCAAAGAAAACCTGGAGGCTTGTAGGGCCTCCTCTCTTGTCTTGGTCAAGATGTTTGCCAAATTTAAGCCAACCGTTTCTGTGTCTCCCTTGGAAAATGAGCAGCCTGTATGGAGGGTATGAGGCAGAGCCGCAGAGCTCAGTGCCTGCCCACATGCCTGGAGGACTGAATGCTTTCACGTGCGCTCTTGACTGCAACTCAAGCTCTCTGGTGAGTGATGAAACGTGGTCTGAAGCAATTTGTCGTTTGAAGATGATGGCAGGAGGCAGGCAGTGCTGGTTAGAAGTGGAGTGGCTCATTCTGAGCAAGGGATGTCCAAAAAGAGGTTCTGCATAGCAGCTGGCCCTCTGGAGTGCAACCACAGATATCTGGGGTACACTTGTCATGTTAGGCCCTGGGATGCCCCTAATAGTCTAGAAGCCCTGGAAGCCAGGATGGGGGCTATCACCCTCCCCTGGGGAGGTTATAATAATCCACAGGAGAGAATAGTTACTCAAGGATGAAGCCGTGGGGAAAGCTTCATAGAGATACTGGCATTTGTGCCCGGCCTTGAAGACCTAGCTTCTAGGAGGGAAAAAGAGAGGGCATTCCAAGTAAGAATTTCCCCCCATCCTGTGGGAGAAGGCATAGAGGAGGATATGAACAGGGTATGCCTAGGGAATAAGGATTAGACCAGCTTGGCTGGAGAGGCGGGCTCCCGTCATAGAATATTGGAAGTTAAGACAGGACAAAAATACCCTGCAGTGTTCTACAGGTAAGATCAATGGCTCATTTACCCAGCTTCAAAAGGCTGCAAATAGCTATTTTTTATGTTGGAAAAGAAACCCAATAATTTGTATCACTTGCCGCTATGAATCTGATAAAAGGCCTTGCCTGAAGACTGGAACAAATGGCCACAGGAGCCCTGCATTCCAGCTGCAGTATTGTAACACACTGCGGGGAGAGTCCCATCATACTGGTTTTGCTGGGCCGCTCGGCCGTCTGTACAGAATTCCCAGAGTCCCTGCCTCTCTCACTGGGTTCCATTTTGTCCTGTTTTGTACAGATTTAGAGAGAGCCAGCTCTAAGGAAGGCTGGACTGGGGCGTGCAAAGCCAACGGAGGCACAACTGCAGTCCTTAAGAAGCTCAAGTGGAGCGAGAGATAAGATGCTCTAATAATGCGGGGCCACATGTCAAAGAAAAGCGTGAACGACAACACAAAAGGAAAGACCGATGTGGAGCGACTGGGACTCTCATCCGCTGCTGGCAGGGATGTAAAGAACAGGAAACAGTGACAGCACTTAGCAAAACAGCTGGGCAGTTTCTTCCAAACTTAAACATACCTCTGCCCTATGACCTACCAGTTCCACTCCTAGGTATTTTCCCAAGGGGGGGGGGATGTACATCTACGAAAAACATCTGTATAAGAATGTACATAGTAGCTTTATGCATAAATACCAAAAAACTGAAAAAAAAAAAAGCTAAATGTGTATTTAACAGGAAAATGGATAAACAAATTGTGGTTGGAAAGTATTCAGCAATAAAAAAGAATGAACTACTGATAAATTCAACAAAATGGATGAACCTCAAAAACAGGATGTAGCGTTAGGTAAATATGGCACAACTCCCTGCATTTACTCCGTTTAGATGCAGTTCAAGCACAGGTGAAACTAACCTCAGATGATAAAAATCAGAATAGTGGTTGTCTCTGGAGATGGGGTGAGGTTGGGGGTTGCCTGGAAAGGAGAATGAGGATACTGTCTGGGGTGACGGAAATGTTATATCTTGATTTGGGCGTTGGTTACCCAGGTGTCTATGATTATCAAACCAGGCGCATTTTACTGTATGTCAATTATACCTCAGTAAAAAGAATAAGACAAAATAGGAGCTGGGTAAAGGACAGCACGGCTCCATGGAAATGCTGCCTTGAGCAAGCTTCAGAGGGTGACCCTCAAAAAGTGGCTGGGTCGAAGGCCATCCAGGGGGGTGTCCTGTGGGTCTCAGGAAGGGCTATGTTGGCCATGGGAGGTAAGGCCAGAAATCGTGGGTGGGGTGGTAGGAGCAGAAATCACGGACTAGATCTCATTAGATTCAGCAAGAAAGAGAAGGGAAATAGAATAATTAAAGGGATTCAAAAGCTTCGGAAATTATGTTGTTTGGATTTGTTTGTAGCGTGTTTGTAGGCCAATGGGCTGAATCACTGCAGAAGAGATACTGAAGAGGGGAGATCAGTCACAGAGCACGGTTCTGATAGATGTGGGTGATTCACACTTAGAAAGGACGTGAACCTGCTACACCTCTGTCAGGAGAGGAGATGGAGGCCTGAATAAAACTGTGAAGGGCAGGGAGCATGAGAGCTCATGGTAGACGTCCTCTAATGTCTCAGTATAGCAGACTCTCAGTGAAAGTGACCAAGAGGTAGGGCTGGGGCTCGAGGAGCATAGAAAAAGTTCCAAACAGGGTGATACAGAGAATCTGAAAGAGAATCCTGAGACGAATGGATAAATTCTGGGAACTGCAGCATGGATTGCTAATAGAGACCACTGGCCAGGCTGGGGACTGGCAAGGCATGGAGAACGAAAGCAAATGGTGGCTACTGAGAACGTGCTTGACATGGGTCACGGCTAGAGGGCAGGGCCAGTGGAGATCACGGAAGGGTCAAGGTTCTGGCTGCCAGGAAGAAGAGAAGTAAGTCCGGAGGCATAAGAAATTTGACAAGGATAAGGCAGTGTTGATCAGCGAAGGTGGTTTTATGATTCATGATGTTTGAAGGAAAGCAGTTCCGAATGATGGGTGGGTTGAATGGTGACACCACCCAGCACTGGAAGTGGGGAGTCACCAAGGATGATGGCAGAAGACACGTGGAAGGGGAAACTGAGCCAAAGCTGAAGTCCTTGAGCAAATGTGGTGGAATGTTCCTACTTACAAGTTCTCTCTGCAAAGGTGAAGCAGAAGTTGACCTGAACTTTGGTTACAAAGTACTGTTTTAAATAATATGTTACTGATTATATTTAACTCTTTTTATTCTATGAAGTTGAAAATGCTTCAGGGTATGTTTTAAAGGTGATTTTAATCAAGTTTCTATGAGCAACACGAAAGTGGTTTTTATTCTCATTTTATAAACGAGGAGCCTCACTTCAGTGCCCCTCCCCACACTGAAGGGGTAGGACTTGGGTACACAAAAGTAATTGCTGAAATCACCTGACTACTCAGAAAGTGATTGCATTAGATAAAGGGCACAAAGCAGCATAGGTTTCAGTGTCTGAAAAGAAGTTGCGTGTTTTGACGCTTAAAAAATAAAATTTATGAGAAGAAAGAAGTTGTTTTGTTCTTATTCATCTTTCCAGTTCTTTACTGATTTTTTTTTTTATTGGAATAATTCCTTCAAGCCCTTAAAAATCAAAATTCTTATTTAGGGACTTGCAGACTCCTACGTTAAGAAATATATTCCAAAGGCCAGTGGGAGCTTTTTGGTATATCATGAGTCAGAGGGAAATAGCAGCAGAATTGTTTTTACCACTTATTAACTGTGTATCTCTTGACAAAATATTGCCTCTCTGTGCCTTGAGTTCCTCACAGAGAAATTCTGCAAGTAAAAGAGCTATACAAGGTTGGGATTTTTAATTCACTAAGAAAACAGTGAATAGTTAGTGAGTCCTTAAATAGAAATTAAATTAACAACAACAAAAGTCAACTTTGACCTGAAACAGCACTCTGGCCAGGCATTCTTGATCAGGGATCTTCTAGAAACCAGTGCTGATTAACGAGATGAAAACTTCCACACCTCCCACCCCCATATCTACTTCCTCACCAGCATCGGCACTCACATGCTCTGTCTTCTTGCCTGTTACCATAGAAGGACCATTCAAGCTTACACCCAAAGCCAGCTTCCACATTTTGGCATTAGATCCTCTTCCCTTTTGCCTACTCAGAGAATTGCTTTTGTCATTCTTTTCTTTTCCACATCATCTATTTCCCCCTCTCTATTAGATTGTTCTCATGAGCAAATAAACATTATTTCTCTATGTTAAAAAGCTTTTTCTCTACTCCTTTCCCTACCAGCTCAGAGAGCCAGTGAGAGGGTCCCTGCCCTTGGCTCTGTGCCTTAAAAGGCTATGTTCTGGTCCTTCCCAGCCACAGGTTTCCCTATGGGGTGAGAAGTCTGTTGGACCAAGAAGTGCTTACCCAAAGCTGATGTTCCCCCTTTCTAAACCAGTCTCTGTGTACCCTCCCTGCACCACAGAATTCTCTGCCCACACAGACACCTTAGGCCCTCATAGAGTGTCCACAGTCCTCTTTTCTGAGTCCATCTTCCTTAGGGTAGACCATGCTGCTAATTTACACACGCCTAGACTCAGGTGATATTCAAGAGATGGTCTTTGTGGGAGTGTGGACAAAGCTTGGACATGCAGGCTGGGGCGTCCTCACCCAAGCACACAAAGCCCCTCATAGTATGGGATAAAGCTGGGGTCTGGAAGGGAAGGGGTGTGGGCCACAGGCCCTTTCCCTGTGCCACCAAGTTATGGCGTGGAACTCCAGAGTCCAAGAATTCCAAACCTGAACCTGGCTTTCCAGGTCCTTACGAAATACATATTTGTCAACATAATGGAAATAACATATTTAATAGTTTGCTAGCTTGATATAGAAATTTTATATATTGAAAATATATGCTGATTCCTTCTTTTATCTTATCCCAAACTCTTAATGCTGGAATTGCCAGGGCTCAGTGTCAGTACCTCTCCTCTTCTCTATCCTCACTCCCTTATGATCCACCCAGCCCATGGCTAGATTGCTCATGGTTCCCAACTGGTTTCTCCAACCCACACCTCCTTCTTAGTTTTATACTCTCTACTTGACATTTCCACTTGCATGTCTAACAAGCATCTCAAAACATGTACCAAAATAAACTCCTGTCTTCTTTCCCAAACCTGTTCTAGTCACAGCCTTCCACATTCTACTTCATGCCAACTCCATCTTCCAACTGCTTAGGCCAAAAACCTTGGAGTCTTTTGGAATCACCTTTTACTCTTGCAATCTATCAGGAAACCATATTGGCTCTACTTTTAAAATATATCCAAAGCATGACCATTTCTCACTACTTCTACTGCTGCCATGACCCTGGTCCAAGCTCCAATCACCTCTTGCCTGGACTACGGCAATTGCTTTCTCACAGGTCTCTCTTTCGGTCTATTCAGCACGATACCATCCCAAGATGACAGATCACGTCATTCTGCTCAAGGTCCTGCAATGGTTTGCCCATTTCAAGCAAAGGAAAAGCCAGTCGTTAATAGTCTGCAAAGCCCTATGTTCTCTAGACCCTGATATCCTCTGATCTCCTCTGACCGTTCCCTCCCTTGCTCACTCAGCTTCAGCTACTCTGGTCTCCTTGCAGGTCCTGGAATGTGTCACGTGTGTTCCTGACTCAGTACGTTGCTCTGGCTGGTCAGTCTGGTGGAAATCTTCCCTCTCCGTTATCTGCTTAACTAACATTCGCACCCCTTTCAAGTCTGTTTGAATCTCACCTTCTTAGCAATACTGACCCTGACCACCCTGTTTAATACCACAACCTGTCTCCATCCACCTAATTCCCCTTACACTTCTCTACTTTTCTCTATTCCATACCACTTACTACCTTCTAACAGTCTAGAGTTTATTTAATATTTCTCTTTCCTACATCATGATGGAAATGATGTACATCTGCACTGTCCAATATAGTAGCCACCAGCCATATGTGGCTATTGAGCATTTCAAATGTACTTAGAATTGAATTTTTAATTTTACTTAAATTTATATTTTATTTAAGTAGCCATATGTGGCTCGTGGCTACCATCAGAACAGCTCCAGAATCTGAGTACCAGGAAAGCAGGGAACTGTTTCATTCACCAAGGTCACCTAAACACCCAGCAGAGTGCCTGACACACAGTAGGTGGTCAATAAAAATGTGTTAATGAATGTACGATCAAAGTCCAAGGCCAACCTTTCCAAGACCTTGCAGTCTACCACTGGAAGAGAGAGAGGGCTAGAACCAGGAACTCATCGATAGGAAGCCCACTTTCCCAGCATATCAAAGAAAGACCCAGAAGTCTGGGCAGGGGCTTTCTGCCAGACATGCCCTGTAAGTAAGCACAGTGCCTCACACATATAAGTTAAGGAAACAAATGATCCCTCCTGCATGGAATCCGAGTCTCCAATCTCTGCCAGTATGTAACCAGCTCGGCTCATTTGTGGCCATCATCAGAATTCAAGGCAGAGACTCTCCACAGGCAAGGTCTTGCAGAGGAAGGTTAATACGAATCTATAAAGTACTGCACCATCCCCATGGTGAGGCAGATGAAGGTACATTTCAGCATCACTGATGAAAACGTTGAGGTCACGGAATATAAGGTTTTATGCAATTGTATCCTGGAAGCCAAGCAGAATTACCAAATAGCTGTGGAAATGTATGTGATTTTGGTGGAATGAACATACCATATAGGAAATTAAATAACTATTCCGTGAACGGCATTTTAAAAGCTATTTTGGAGATGAAATAGAGAATCAGTCTTATAATAATACCAAATCAATATTTTCAAACTGTTTCCTTCCAGAATCTTACTTTGAAGATCTATAAAACCAGCGCTTTCAGTATTTCTAAGGTAGTGAAGAAGTTAAAAGTGCTCTACTAAGCTGCAATAATACCAAGGATTAGGCAATATTTCCCTTGTATTATCTGCTTCGTTCCTTAGGTTCCTAGTCAAAGCAACAGATTTTCATGTCTCTAGTTCACTTTAAAATACTTCAGCATATGTTTGTACACCCGTGTTCATAGCAGCATTATTCACAGTAGCCAAAAGGTGGAACCAACTCAAATGTCCATTGACGGATAAACAAATAAATAAAACGTGGTGTATACATACAATGGAATATTATTTGGCCTTAAAAAGAAATGGGGGTTTCCCTGGTGGCGCAGTGGTTGGGAGTCCGCCTGCTGATGCAGGGGACGCGGGTTCGTGCCCCGGTCTGGGAGGATCCCACATACCGCGGAGTGGCTGGGCCCTTGAGCCATGGCCGCTGAGCCTGCGCGTCCGGAGCCTGTGCTCCGCAACGGGAGAGGCCACAACAGTGAGAGGCCCGCGTATCGCAAAAAAAAAAAAAAAACAACAGAAAAAAACAAAGTTGGCAAAAAAAAAAGAAATGAAATTCTGACACATGCTACAACATGGATGAACCTTGAAGACATTATGCTAAGTGAAATAATGCAGGCACAAAAGGAAAAATATTGTATGATTCCATGTATATGAGAGACGTAGAATAGTCAAATTCATTGTGACAGAAAGTAGAATGGTGATTTCTGGGGGGAGGGGAGAATGGGGAGTTATTGTTTTCTGGGAACAGAGCTCAGAGTTTTAGTTTGAGAAGATGAAAAAGTTCTGAAGATGGATGGCATGGTGATGGGTAACAATGTGAACGCATTTAATGCCACAGAAGAGTACACTTAAAACTGGTTAATGGGCTTCCCTGGTGGCGCAGTGGTTGAGAGTCCACCTGCCGATGCAGGGGACGCGGGTTCGTGTCCCGGTCCGGGAAGATCCCACATGCCGCGGAGCGGCTGGGCCCGTGAGCCATGGCCGCTGAGCCTGCGCGTCCGCAGCCTGTGCTCCACAACGGGAGAGGCCACAAGAGTGAGAGGCCCGCGTACCGCACACACACAAAAAAACTGGTTAAAAGGGTGAGTTTTATGTTACGTATATTTCACTACAAAACAAACAAAAATTATCAGCATGTGTCATGTGACACTCTGCGGGCCATTCCTCAGGTTAAGCTGTAACCAGGTGCTGCATTCTAATGAAGAAAGCACAGTGCGGGGGTGGTCTTGCCAATTAGCTCCCACAGGTTTCTGCTTTCTGTATCTCAATTAGCAAGCAGTGCTATGCCAATTAACATACTGAAAGTCAGAAGTGTTTTTTTCTAACTGATGAAATTAGTAGTCTGTTAGGTAGCATGATGAATGTTAGAACTGGGCTCTCATTATTGAAATTAAAAGTATTCATTATATTCATATGTGGATTGGCAGAAATACTTGAGACAGTCCCCATACTTGCTCCATCAGGGCATAAGAATGACCTAGTAGTGAAGCTGTCAGCTAAGTAGGAAACTCTTACCTTGAAACTTCTTCGGAGGCTACCATGATTTACCAAAAAGAACCTAAGGGTCACACATGGCTACATCAGCCCAGGTCAGTTCACAATCACAAACACAGAGGCCAGAGGAAAATTCTAGTGTCAAAGGACACGGGAAACCAAACCGTGAAGAATCGAATTATTAATCCTGGGAATATGCAATGGATTGTTTAGTTGACCATCCTCCCTGATTTTAGAGACAAAAAATTGGGAAATGTTGAGTGATCTTCCCAAGTGCCAATGAATTTCATAAGCAGAAACTAAAGGGAAACATTTGATATCGTCACTGTTTAAGAGCTACCAGTTATTGAGCAATTATTATGTAAGGGGCATACTGCTAGGTACTTTAACACGTGATTGCTAATTTTCACAAAATCCCTGCAAAGTGACTACTATTGTCCTCAGTCTTCAGAGGAGGGACTGAAGTTCAGAGAGGTCACGCCCCATTCACAGCCCCAAGGCACTGGCATTCCTCACTAGATGTGGGCATCCTGCTGCCAACACTCTCCCAGGGAGTGGAGGGGAGTGCAGCCGTCTGGGAGTCCTGGGGATAACGCCTCCAGATCAGCGCTTGGCCATGGGGAAAGCGTCCTCCTCCCAGGTTAGGTACCTCTGAGGCATGTTCTACACTGTCTCCCAGACCCTGAAGTTCACCCAGTGGCCCACAGGAGTGACCTGCTCAACAACATGCTGCTTGTTAGCTGCCTTCCATTCTTGGACTCATTTCCTCACTTCCCATCATGCTTCTGGGGATCACCTTTCAAATAAACTACCTGACTCAAATCCCTGTCTCAGGGGATGCTTTGGGGGCAATCACGTCATTTTCCCAAGGTAACCCAGCCAGCCACCAGGTTGCAGAGTTGGATGGTGAACCCAGGACTATCTGTGTTTGAGGATCACACTGCTCTTCTACAAATTTAATTACCTCTTCCTTCCTAAGTAGAGATAAGATAGAGGTGGAAGGAGAGAATGGATATTTCAGAAGAAGCTCTTGAGATTTCTAAATGATTTGTTTGGTTAGTATCTCAAACGCTCATGTCCCCAGAGTTTATGCTCACCGCTTTGCATCATAGAGATTTGAAGCAAATTATCACCATGATGGTCACAGATCTGATCAGTCTATGTGGGAGGTTGAAAAATGGCTCCCAAAGATGTCCACAATTCCAGTCCGCCAAACCTGTGAATGTTACTTTATGCCGCAAAAGGGAACTTTGCAGATGTGATTCCATTAAGGATCTTAAGATGGGAAAATTATACTGGATTATCTGGGTGGATACAAGGTAATCACAAGAGTCCTTATCAGAGGGATCTAGAAGGAGTCAGAGGAGTTGACAATGTAGTGAGGAAAGCAGAGATCAGAGTGATACACTCTGAGGATGGAGGAAGGGGCCACAAGGTAGCAGGAGACAAAAAAGGTTAAGGGAATGGGTTTTCCCTCACACCCTCCAGAAGGAACCATCCCTGCTAACACCTTAACTTCAGCCCCATGGAGCTGATTTCTTACTTGCAACACCCCAAATTGTAAGAGGACAAATTTGTGTCGTTTTAAGCCAAGTTTGTGGCGATTTGTTGCAGGGGCCACAGGAAACTGACACAATCCGCTAAGCATTACCAGTGATAATAATAATACAGTAGTAGATAATTATTACTTATTCCTAGTGATAATAGTTATCTAATAATAGATAATGTTTATTCAGCTCTGACCATGTCTAGGCAGAGTTCTGGGCATCGTATTGGACCATCTAGCCTCACGGTCCTCATAAAAAGAGTGAGGAACTATTTCTAATTTTCTCATTTTAAAGATGAGGAAGCTGAGGCTTAGAGAGGTTCAGCTTGTGTCTCAAGTCACAAGCTAATACCTGAGCTCCGGCTTTTCTGAGCCCCAAACCACGTGCCTAATAAAAACTCCAAAATCTGAATCCTTGACAGTGAGAGTGAAAGGAGGCAAGTGAAAGGACACTGATTGTCAGTGTTGCAAAGCAGCTGGCCTTGACCTTCCATTATACGCTGAATAGAATGAAACCAGCAACACACACAACCTTCCTTTGGAACGTAAATCGCTCTGGTCTTCACTCGAATCTCCCACCACATCTTCCAGAGCAGGAAATGGTCTTATTACATTTTTTCTCTCTTTGGCACTCGGTATAAGGTGGGCCATCAGTAAACAGAGGGGGCTGGGTGGTGGGGATCGTTAGTCAAATGAATAAGTAAAGAAGAGTCAAAGAAATGAAGAAAGCAAGATGTGGGAAGGGAGGTTGAGAGATGACTTTCCTATCGGTCCTGCATCTATGCATTTTAATCATATGCACTTACACACCTCCAGGCCATTGAGAGTGATAAGGGGGTTTCTTTATTTGAAACTTTGTAGAGCCATCCTTCACTCCAGAATAGTAAGTCGTTTCCATTTTGCCTGTGTCAGCTCTGACCTACTGGTACTGGCTTCTAGAACCCTATACGGCAAAGAGAATTACTGGCCAAGCCAAGACTCAGCTGGAGAGAATGTGTGATTGATTAGTGATGTCTGCTTTGGAGTGAGAATCAGAGAGCTGGAGGAGTGCCCCGTATTTGCCGAAACCTTTCACGCCATCAACTGTGGGCAGAGCTTACTGCCCAAATCTGTTTTAAGACAATGCCATCACCTCTGAAACTATCTGTACTCTATGAACACGTAGTTTTCACTTCTGTCTTCGATAGTTTCTTTTACTGACACCCAGGGAATCTTACTTTTTGCTTCTAGGCATACTCAGAAACAATGACTTTAATTTGAGAATGTATTTGAAAAGAAGGTCAAATCAACGTTTGTCAAGTTCTCTGAAGATAAGGAATGTTATATAGGCCAAGAATCATTAACAACAGTAAAGCTTTGGCTACCATTCCTTAACATGCAAGTGTGATTGGGTATTATTCTAATCAAGTTCCTTCACTTACTCAGCGAATGAATGGCTCTTTACTTCCCACATATAACTTTGTGAAATGAATATATCCAATTCATAATAATTTAAATTAACGACACAAATTTAACTTTACAATCACTTCTAAAGCTTACTTAGGAATCTTAAGAGAATTTTCTCACTTGTCCTATTTTGAAATGATTCAATAAGAAATCACTAGATTTCATCTTTTTTACCTATTTCTTCCCAGGCACACATCCTAGGGCCTTTCTATGAACAATTTTTCCCACTCCAAGAGAACCCCCGGAATCAAAAGGCCACCCAGAACATTATTTTCATCAATAATAACAAAAATAATACCATCTTTTAAATAGCTCAAGTTTACTTTTCACCTGTCATATCTCCTTGATTTTTATTTAATATGAATGTCTTAATAAATATTTATATTTATTAACATCTAATAAATATTAATATTATTTCATGTCTTTTAGTATTATTCCCAAATTGTAGATATCACATTAGGTTACTGAGTAAATGGCAGAACTAGGACGGAAGCCCAAATGATGTGACAAAGTCCACACTTCCATGCCCGGTCGGCCTGGTTTCTATCACGTCACCATGTGATTCTCTGACCCGAGTTAAGCCCATTTCCCCACCGCACTGTGGTAATTCCCCCTTCTACTACTTCTCTCTTCTCTTCTACCGGCTTGGTCTCCTGCACCTACTTGAAGCCTATTATTCTTCATGGCTCTGCTAAACTCTACCATCTTCATAGATCTTTGCTATTCTTGCTGAACTCCTTCAGCTCTGACATTCTTAATACTTGTTGACGTGTTCCTCCATGCTGTTTCATCTCCATTCATTTAACAAATAAGCCTGGAGGATCCACTATTGCCAAGTACTGTTTAGGCACTAGGGATTCAGCAGTGAATAAGGCTGCCTCTCACGGAGTTTACGTTCCAACTGGGGCTCCTGCTTCTAGGGTTCACATCTGGATTTTAAGCTCCTTTACGACAGTAACCGTGCTTGTATTTTCTCTATGTCTATGAAAGAGCAATGTAACTTCACTGCTGTATAGCTTATCACAAATAAAGTGGTGTCCTGGTGGTGTAAGTATATAGCCAGCTAATGTCAGGGGACTAGACAAGCAAACTCACTTGGGATACCAGCTCACTCCATTCTCCAGTAATATTCTAACTCTGGGGAATCTATAATACTGTTGAGTAAGCGGCTTTAGGAATTCTTGAGGAGGAAACTGCCTGGAGATGGTTTTCTGTCTATGCAAAAGCAAGATCCAAATATCTGTTTCTCAGAGATATGTCTGGGAATTTCCACCAAACTTGGGAACAACAGTTTAAGAGGGTTAACGTCTTTCTCTTCTTTGATCTTTTCCTTGAGGACAAGTAGAGGTATTCTTACAGCATTTCAGGGGTGGTGAGAGCTCAGCACTAGGAGAAACCACTTGCTCAGAAAAATATATTTTAAGACTTCTTATTATAACCAAAATGAACAAGGGTGGAGTTGAACCCACTAAACAAACAACACCACTTTTCCCTCCCAAGTCTGATAGGAAGTGATCAGAGACGGAGTTTTAGGACTTCTTCCAGAGAATTCATCTTGGAAAATTTGGCATCTTGAATGTTTGTAAAACGTGGTTTAAAAAGATACTTGGTTGCTGTGTTAAATGAAACATATTTAAAAGCCTAAGGCAGTCTCCTCCACAAAATTTCTCTCTGAATTTTGTACACATACACACACACACACACACACACACACACACATACACGTCTCCCTTGAGGAATCCTGAGATACCAGTGGCTGTCTGTGGGACCTGATTTGCATAAATACCCCTTTTTCCCTATGGGAGGACATGAGAAGGGGAACTTGGGGCTACTGTCAACTCTTCTTTCTACCTTAGAGCAAGCTTCCTCCAGAAGCATGTGATGCCAGCCCTGGGACAGCCAGATCCACTCAGTTAAGTGTGAGAGCTCACCTTGCGCCCGGGAACACAGTGAATTTGTGTCATGCCTCAGGACATGATCGAAAGAAAATCTTAGCAATAAGTAGGCGTATGGCTCTGGGTTATGCTATCTACCCTTATCTCTGAAAATTAATTCTAGGGATGTTTGTAGAAGGTTTCTGAACCTTTTGAAACAGAGAGTAACCCTGGAGGAACAAGTAGGCTTTCTGTAAAGAGCTGTTGTCTAGAGCTGATGTGGAGAGGGGACTATGCCTTCTCTCTGAAGGACCTAGAAGCAGTCTGAAAGGGAGAAAGGCACTGGAGAACGACTTTTGGAGTTGATGTTAGGATATGACAAGGTAAGGCTGGCCCCAATAGACTGAGCATCTGGAGAGCAGAGACTGTCTTGTTTGTGATGGACTCCCCAGGACCTAGGTCAGTGATTGGCTCATGGTAAGACCTTAACTAATGTTTTTGAACTGAACTAAATCAGAAGCAGCTGCAGAAAGCCATGATCAAGGAAAAAGTAGGTAGAGCAAATTTGGGAAAATGGTATTATTTGTGTATTCCCAGTGTTCTATTGATAGCTGAGAGTGGGGGAGGGAGACTTTGAAACTTTCAAAATATGCATAATAACTAGAATGATGAAGAGGATACAGACTGTGATAGAGACAATATTACGTGTTCACCAAACCACTTTAGTTTTCTCCTGAACACGTAAGAAGGCTACATTTCCCAGCTTCCTTGTACCTAGACAGGGCTATGTAACTTGCTCTGGGCAATGGGACGTGGGCAGAGGTGAAATGTGTTGCTTCCAGGCCTGGCTCCAAACCCCTTTCCTTTCTCCCTTTTTCCCTCTCTCTCTCTCTCTCTCTCTCTCTATCCCTCTCTCTCTCTCTCTATCCCTCTCTCCTTCTCTCTGAATAGATGCAGAGGTTTCAGTGGAGGACTTCAAGGGTCTGAGGCTTTGGGGCACAGCGAGGCCAGTAGATGGAAGGAGTCTGAGTACCTGAATAACTGTGTGGTGCACAATGTCTCCTCCAAAAACCACTGATCTCCACTGGGCTGTGACACGAGCAAGAATGACATGTTTATTTTTTAAATCACTGAGCTGGGGTTGTTTGTTGTAGCTGCCAGCATTACATCCCTGACTAATAAAAGGCCATTGAATTCTGTGTTAGTTATAGGGACCTGGAATCCTCAGATTCCTGACAGATTAGGGCTACAAAAATAGACATTACAATCATGTACGTTTTTGTAGATGTGCACACTGAATCACAAATGCCATTTCTTAAACATTTTCCATATGCAAGGCATCAAATAAATAGCAAGCAAGGCATTTCAAGATGATTCTTTGTGTACTTAGACATCAGAAGAAGTGAGTCTAAGGTTGACATTCACCAATTAGTCATGTCAGAGTTGGCCACTACCAGCTTCAGGTTGCCTATGATTATTAACTCTTTTCCCTAAGAAAATGCATCCAAAACATAGTTCTCTACTAAACAACAACAACAAATCAGACTCAGTGAGTCCTTGCGATCTCCTGAGAAGCCCACGGAGTAGAAGAGCCAAGCCCACTGGGCTGCTTTCTGGGCAGAAGAGACATAACATGATAGCTTGGAAAAAGGGCACCAACACCTTTCTCAAGACTTAGAACCATAGGGTTTAAATTTGAGGCCTCCCGGGATGTTAAGATACCATTCGCAAGAGGGAAGAGATATGGGAACATATGTACATGTATAACTGATTCACTTTGTTATAAAGCAGAAACTAACACACTATTGTAAAGCAATTATACTCTAATAAAGATGTTAAAAAAAAAAAGCTCACCTCATTGTCTAGGGAAGCGGGCACAGACAGACCAATTAACGTGCGAATGGACTGAGTTGGGGGAGGGAAGCAGATGTCAGTTTAGAGTTGCTGGGGCATATTTTCTTGCTTCCACAGATGCCTGCACGGCACCAACCAAGGGGTCCTGAGCCATGAGTGACTACATTCTCCTCTTCCCCTCCATGGAGGGGGAGAGACTCTGCTGAAGCCTTTTGCCTCTGTTTTACTCCTCTGCCATAAAGACAGGTAATATGAGGCTGTTGTCTGTCCCCTATAACCACCCTCTAAATCTCATCCACTCTTCACCCCTTGGACAGCTTCACCCATTAGGACCTAACTTAGGCACATATCAAATGCCACCGCTTCCAAAAAGACTTTCCTGACTTTTCCTTAAACTTCCTCAGGTTTCAAGTATCACTTGTAAGTTTTACCATTTATAATATTTTTCCTAGCCATTGTGGTATCATATCTTACGTACCTTTCTAGGTGGCAAACTTGAGGGCAGAACTGTATTTTATTCAAAGACCCAATTCAATCGCGAATTAGATATATAATAAACATTTGAATTGACCTTTCCGGTATCTCTCTCACAAAGTAATAGGAGGTTAGTAAGGTTAGTATCCGGGCATGGAAAATATTTTCCCTTTCTTTTTGTGCTCTGAACTACTATTCCACGTGTTCAAATCCAAATTTCACTGCTTATAAGATGTAGCACTTGGCTAAGGTATTTTCCTCTCTCATCTTTAGTTCCCTCACCCATTAAAAGAGATTAATAATAAGATTACACATGTAAAACATTTAGAGAGTGCCTAGCATATAGTAAGAACTCAATAAACGTAATTATTACCACCACAAGAAGAATTTCACTAGAAAATTGTTGATGGTCTTTGGGTTTTTTTTGTGGTATGTGAGCCTCTCACTGCTGTGGCCTCTCCCGTTGCGGAGCACAGGCTCTGGATGCGCAGGCTCAGCGGCCATGGCTCACGGGACCAGCCGCTCCGCGGCATGTGGGATCTTCCCGGACCGGGGCACGAACCCGCGTCCACTGCATCGGCAGGCGGACTCGCAACCACTGCGCCACCAGGGAAGCCCGAGAAGCCACATTTTAGAAGCCAGGTAGAAACAATGTAGTAATGAGAAATTTGAATACCTTAACTTAAAGCACAATGAACAGAGAAGAGGCTATATTTAGGTTGAATTGGCATATCTTGGGGATCGACCGAATGGAGAGCGATGAATGAGGAAGAGAGATCTACGTCGGTGCAAAGCTTGCGGTCTGAGTGACTAGGATGATACTCTGCTCTTCCTAGAGATGTGTTGCAGTGAGAGTGAGATAAAAGTTCAGTTTTGGGCATGCTGAGTTTAAGTACCCATAGGACATCCAAGTGGTAATGCTGGCTACATGGATTTTAACACCTGGAGATATAGATTTGGGGATCTATAGAGTTATCTTCTAGGAACAGTGAACTGAGTAAGAAGAGTCTAAGGATGATACCTTATACATACTAACACTGAAGAGACCAGCACAAGGAGAGGGGCTTGAAAAGGAATGGGGAAAAGGAGGTACAAAAACTAGGAAAGAGAAGTGCATAGAAGCTAAGGAAGTAAACAGTTTCAAGATGTGGGTAGTGCTCAAGAGTGTCAATGCTTCAGAAAAATCAAGTAAGGAAAGGACTAGCATGGGCCTGTTCAATTTGGGCAAAAGAAGAACCATTGAATCCTGGGAAGGGCAGCCTTGGTGGACTGTCCCAGGTGGAATTCAGACTGTAGTGTGAAAAGGAATGAATGTGAGGAGACAAGCTTGGCTGCAAAGAAAAGAGCTGGAAGGGCATGGAGTCACGTAAAGGTGTGTACATTTTTTTTTAATGCTAAAGACTTGAGAATATTTTATATTCTGAAGGGAAACATTTTAGGGAAGAGAAAGGACTGAAGCTATAGAATAGAAACTATAATGGTCAGTTTGAGGTGCTTGAGGGTGTGGAAGGGTACAGGACCCAGAACATAGCCGTGGATAAGAAGAGAGACACATACCCTGTTGTATCCAAAAGGGAGAGTGGGAAAGGATGCATGATGGACCACCCTTCTTGAGTGAGGGAGAAAATAGAGAACGGGAGGATGTCGGTGGAGACCGTTTGGGAGAGGAAGTGACTGAGGACACATAGCAGAAGCAGGAGGCCATGAGTTTGCAGCGGCACCAAGTTGGTGCGTATGTCACTTTCTCAAGCAGCCCTTGAGTGTCTAGAGGCAAAGAAGGCAGTGACAGAATTGATCCAAGATGTCCAGACATCCGGGGAAAAGCTCATGCTCACGAACTGTTTAGTGATTTCCTCAGCCTGGGATTTCATTATGAGTCTGAACAATTTGCAAACCTGCAGATCATCTGAGATTTTCCCAAAGCTGTGTTGAATACTAATTCATCTAGATCAACAGGGTAACCTGCAAGGGAATTGGAGCTTTTAAACTCAATTCTCTCTTGACACTTGAGAAATGAATGGAGAATTATGTGTCCAATTCTTAATCTTTGGAGAGCCAAGCACAGAAGTGTTTTATAAGAGTTATCAGAGAAGAATTTTGTTCTTTTCAGAATGCTCAATATGAAACAAGAAAAAAAGAAAAGAAAAGAAAAAAGGAGCAAGGAGGCTTTCACATACCCCAACAGTGGAAGGAGGGGCTGACCAAGGACACTCCCTACCTTTGCTTATGAAGCCTCATACCTTATGGTGCCACAGGCTCTAGATATTGGCTGTGACAAGGCTTTAAAGTAGAAGGAAAAGAAATTGTAGGCAAATGGTTTCCCTTAAAGATTTCAAATTTTGATTGGTGGTTTAACCTCTCGGTAGGCTTAGCCCTTACAAAGAATCCAGCAAAGAAGAGGGATCACTGTCGTGTGCCCAGGGTACTAAACATTGAGTGAGAGTTCAGCCTCTGTAGCTATCGATGCCACTTGTGTGGCATCACTGGGCTCTTTCCCACACCTCTTGAGGAAGGATCCCTCTCTACTGAGTGTTTCTACAGAAGCGCCTGTTGGAAAAGGAATGCATCGTTTTTTTTCTTTTTTTAAAAATATCTTTATTGGAGTATAATTGCTTTACAATGGTGTGTTAGTTTCTGCTGTATAACAAAGTGAATCAGCTATACATATACTTACATATATCCCCATATCCTCTCCCTCCTGCATCTCCCTCCCACCCTCCCTATCCCACAAAGCACCGAGCTGGTCTCCCTGTGCTATGCGGCTGCTTCCCACTAGCTATCTATTTTATATTTGGTAGTGTATATATGTCCATGCCACTCTCTCACTTCGTCCCAGCTTACCCTTCCCCCTCCTGTGTCCTCAAGTCCATTCTCTAGTAGGTCTGTGTTTTTATTCCTGTCGTGCCCCTAGGTTCTTCATGACCTTTTTTTTTTTCTTAGATTCCATATATATGTGTTAGCATACGGTATTTGTCTTTCTCTTTCTGACTTACTTCACTCTGTATGACAGATTCTAGGTCCATCCACCTCACTACAAATAACTCAATTTTGTTTCTTTTATGGCTGAGTAATATTCCATTGTATATATGTGCCACATCTTCTTTACCCATTCATCTGTCGATGGACACTTAGGTTGGTTCCATCTCCTGGCTATTGTAAATAGAGGTGCAATGAACATTGTGGTACATGACTCTTTTTGAATTATGGTTTTCTCAGGGTATATGCCCAGTAGTGGGATTGCTGGGTTGTATGGTAGTTCTATTATATCCCCTTGCTCCTCCTTATAATTTCCCTACTGATCTACTGCTTCATGGGGAGGAACCTCTCCTCACTCTTCTTACTGTTTCTAAATCCCTAAATATCCCAAACGCATAAGTTCCTAAATGCTAGGGACAAACAACTTGAGAACAGATAAACTGATTATAAACAAACCATGGCAAAGCTGAAGATTAACTTAAAAAAACAGCACCTATGAAGAGAACCTGAAATGTTCACGACAAAAAAAATCATACTGCTCTAAAACGAATTTTATACCACCAGGACATCTGCTCTGAAAAAGACGAAAGCAGCCCCTGACATTCGGGAACTGGTGTGACACTTACAGGCAGGCGGCAGGGCTGTTAAAGAAGCCAGGCCGCCTTGTTCTCCTGCTGGACACAGGAAGAACCTCACGGAACACCAGCGTCAGACAAGGGCGTCCTGTGACTGACAAAGTGAGTGGAAACAAGCCACTTCCTAGTTCTGCGTAAGTAAGTCCAGACTAAAACGAAGTTCCTGTGCAACGAGGGATAGACCCGCCTTATTCCAACATAGGCGTCTCCCTGGCCTTTGACAAAGCAGAGGTGACAGGCACTCTTGCTGCACATTGCTCTGAAGTGCACATGATGTCTGGAAAGGATGAAGTGGGTAAAACAATGAGAGAGGTTCCTCTAGTGAAGAAGCAAGGATGCTACCTTTCAAGAAACTCCAATTCCAAAGAACCACTTGAGAGCTTTCCCTCACTCAGCTCCTTCTCTTTTGCATGCAGTGTTGTATAGAGGCACCCACACACTGACTCATGATTGGGAAGGGAAGGCCTTTGTGGTTTAACCTGACTTTTTATCCCATATATTATCTCAGGCTAGCTCAGCAGCTGTTTGCTATTTTCAGTGAGTCAAATATGGTTGATCTCCTAGGTTCTGAGCATGGGAAATGTAATATTTCCAAGGGTACCAGTTAGAGGCTGGTTTGGAAACATGACATGTAATCTGGCATCTCGATATCTTTATAGAAATGAATTGAGACAGGATGAAGGTAAAGTTGAAAGTTATGGGCAAAGTCTCTGAGGAAATAGTCTTACAAACCATCACCTGAAACTCAGGGAAATTACTGTAAAATATAAGGAAAATGCTGGGTTTTCTATGGGTGTTTGGTTTCTGGAGATCTGTTACTTATGTAACTACTGTACCACGTAGGAATTAGTTGATTTTCACAAGTTGTGCCTCAGCATTTGTCAGAGCATTGGTGTTAGGTGGGTAGGAGGCAAAGATAATCATCGCCCCTCATATACTAGAAAACTGAGTCATGGTAATAAGTCGCTCAATGCTGCCAAAGCTTCATCAACAGGGCCCTGGAACTCACCCAGGTCTTCCCACGCCAGAGCCCTCTCAGTAGCTACCAAACTGCTTTCAGGCCAAGTAGTCTTTGATTCTGAACCTGATAACATTAATAAACCTGGGAAAACACTGCCTAGATCATCTGATTCTTAGGTGGTTGCAGTAGGTAGTTGCTGTTTGAACACGGAAGGACTCAACCCATCCTCTTCCTCAAAGGATGGTTCCCAGACACCCATCTTAATCATCAGGGGAACTTAAGAAAAGTAAAGATTCGAGATCCCACCACAGACTTACTACAATAGTGTTTCTGGTATGGGACTCAGGAACCTGCACTTTTAATAAGTTTTACAAGAGCTTCTCAATTACATTGTTTGAACACTACTGGTCCAGGGTAAGCAAGTGTTTGCAAAAAGCCACTCAAAGGTAAAGAAAAGATCAACCCCCCCCCCCCCCACCGCCGGACCCTATCCTAAGTTGAGTTCAATACGCATTAGGAATAGTGTTGAAAAGGAAAAAGCGGCAGATGTTTAATTCAGGAGCCGCTAAGCAAAAATTTCAGAAGGGCCCCTCTTAGTTTGTATTGACTACAGAATAAATAGATCTCCAGCATAAAGGGATCCAGAGGTTTTTCAGATCCTCTTATAACAAAACTGCTGTCCTTATGCTCATGGGGCAGGGGGATGACCCCTGTAGTAATGGCGGGAACTAGCAGCTATTTTGACGTTAGCAGAATCTGTGGCCTTAGGTCTGGTCTTGATTGAAGCAGGGACTTAGGATATATTCTGGATTATTAAAATTGCTTCTAGGCCTGTGCTTTTAGAAAAGAAACAAATATACAGTAAGGGTAGATAGAAGCAATGCAATTTTCTTATTAGCAGTGGCTACCTAGGAATCTTGGGAGTCTAATATTATATATTATTGTTATTTTTTAAATAGAAGAGTCACCTATAAAAGTTATTTCAAGCATAGCTTGGACTTTATATTTTATAGCTATGCTATAGGCAATCTATTTCTTTTCTTCCTGTATATGCAGTAGTTTTTTTTCTTTTTTTGCTGTACGTGGGCCTCTCACTGTGTGGCCTCTCCCGTTGCAGAGCACAGGCTCCGGACGCGCAGGCTCAGCGGCCATGGCTCACGGGTCCAGCCGCTCCGCGGCATGTGGGATCTTCCCGGACCGGAGCACGAACCCGTGTCCCCTGCATCGGCAGGCGGACTCTCAACCACTGCGCCACCAGGGAAGCCCTATGCAGTAGTTTTAATCAAGCTTTTTAAGCTATCAGTGGCTAAAATTAACCAAGTGTGATGAAAATAATGCTACAAACCAGTCTGTTACCCTAAAGCAGCGTTTTTTAAACCAAGCCCTAGGTTCTGAATGCAAAAATCTCTCATGAACTAATAAAGGAAACACAAGGGAGTGAAGGGCCTACAGTAACAGAGCTAAGAGCATCAACAGCCTGTCTAGTATTTAAATCTCAACTATTCTCACTTTCACTGCTGAAACCGATAAGTTTCAATTCTTCAACAATTGTATAACATTTGAAAACTCATAGCAAAATCCCTAAAATTACTGAATTTTAAAAAGCCATTCTAGGTTACACAATTTAAACTAAGGCAAGCAAGTCGTGTAAAATCCCTCTTTACAAAGGTCTCATTTGGGGTCTGAATGCAGGATAGAGAACCAGACAACTGGTAGGAAGTGAAGTCAATGAACCTTTTAGCTTCCTTTTCCCAAATGGTCATCTTGAGCACAGATGTTTAAAATGTGCTACAGATGTTTAAATCAAGGTATATAGCTGTTTATAAAATTAAAATTCCATTGATCAAAGGTGAAATATTTACATTTTTACCCCACTCTCATCTTGGCAAATAATAAATTAACTCTACTTACCTGAAATTTATTACCACTGCTTTCATCACTACCATTTCCTCTTTGCCATCAATATTTTTAGGGCAAACACGAAGTATGAAATACTGTTCAAGAAGTAAGTACTTTCTCTTTTGAGGTCATATTGTGAAGAAAATAGGTGAAATAAAAAACCCCTCATTTTCTCTCTTTTTTTCTCTTTGTTTTTAACTTGTTTGGATGTAAAATGTTTAATAACTGCAAATCAAATATTCGTTGATGATAAAAGAAGCTTCCAATATTATCTTATAAACTGTGCTTGCATATCACAGAACAAAATAACAACTATAACTACTTCAATTTAAAATTTGATAAAGTCCTCTAAATGTATAACCTCTTTTTAAATTGGGTACTGCAAATAGGAATTTTTTAAACCAGGTACAGACTATGAATATAAAATATCCCATGTCAGCAATAACCTTTTGTGTTTTTTAGTGAGATCTTTTCGAATTAATCTTTCAACACTCATATTAAGAAATTCCAGTTCTTGTCTGTTCTCAAATTTAATGACAGCCTTTTGCATTTGTGATACTGAGGATGAGAATGAGGTTATGAATGCACAAACTTGGCCAATTTAGCTTACCTCCAGTCCACAAAATTAATGCCACTGGTTTCCTAGTGGAAAAGCTTTTAAAATTTAAAATTCTGTTTAGGATTTCTTAATTGACTGTTCAAGATATAATGCTAATTACCAGTATAACAAAAGATTAAAATAAAGAGTAGAGCCTGCCACGTTACGGGGTGGTGAGGACTTGCCGAGGAAGGACTGCTCGTTAGGCAGGAGTGAAAGCCCTTGACCTCACCAGCCAGTGCTGGGAGAGCTGTACTCCAGAGGCCGCTGCCTGCCCAATCCAGCAGCCAGAGGCTGTCTTGATTCCCTCTCGTGTTTTCACAGTGCAAGGCCATTCCTTCTGTCCCATGTGATTTGCAGCCATTATCCTAGATATTAGATGTGGAAAGACTTGCCAGGTTATCTAATTTCCCAGCCCTTTGCACAGAATGCCTGTTGAATATATGAGGCAGTTGTTAACAAGCACCTTTGGAAGCCAGCCTATTAGCAGTCACAGTCATTTACCACCAACTGGGGGGCAAACAACATCCAAAGAGCCTTAACACATAACCATAAGTGGAAAAATAAATAATGAAGGAATGCCGCATTCAAGACATTTGACTAACTGTCAGATAATGAGGTTTATTAAAAACTTCCACAGAGCTTCAAGATGGTAGAGGAGTAAGACATGGAAATCCTCTTCCTCCCAACAGATACATCACAAATACATCTACATGTGGAACAACTCCTACAGAAAACCTACTGAACGCTGGCAGAAGACCTCAGACCTCTCAAAAGGCAAGAAACTCCCCACGTACCTGGGTAGGGCAAAAGAAAGAAAAAAAAAAAAAAACAGAGACAGGGACGAACAAAAGAACAAAAGAACAGGGACGGGACCTGCACCTCTGCGAGGGAACTGTGAAGGAGGAAAGGTTTCCACACACTAGGAACCCCTTCACTGGCAGAGACAGGGGATGGGCACCAGGGGGAAGCTTCAGAGCCATGGAGGAGAGCACAGCAACAGGGGTGCAGAGGGCAAAGCGGAGATCAGATCACAGAAGATCAGTGCCGACCAGCACTCACCAGCCCGAGAGGCTTGTCTGCTCACCCGCCGGGGCGGATCCCAGGGAGAGGACTGGGGTTGGCTGCCTGAACACAGCCTGAAGGGGGCTAATGCACCACAGCTAGCTGGGAGGGAGTCCAGGAAAAAGTCTGGATCTGCCTAAGGGCAAGAGACCTTTCGGGGTGCACGAGGAGAGGGGATTCAGAGCACTGCCGAAATGAGCTCCAGAGACTGATGAGAGCTGCGGCTATCAGCGCAGACCCCAGAGACAGGCATGAAATGCTAAGGCTGCTGCTGCCGCCACCGAGAAGCCTGTGTGCGAGCACAGGTCACTATCCACACCCCCCTTCCGGGAAGCCTGTGCAGCCCGCCACTGCCAGGGTCCTGTGATCCAGGGACAACTTCCCGAGATAACACACAGCATAGCAGGCTGGTGCAACATCATGCTGGCCTCTGCTGCCACAGGCTCGCCCTGCATCCGTACCCCTCCCTCTCCCCGGCCTGAGTGATTTGGTTGCTCTCTTCCTTTTTTTTTTTCTCTCTCTCTCTCTCTATATATATTTTCCTTTTTCTCTTTTTGTGAGTGTGTATGTATATGCTTCTTTGAGTGATTTTGTCTGTATAGCTTTGCTTTTACCATTTGTCCTAGGGTTCTGTCTGTCCGTTTTTTGTTTTTTTTTTCAGTAGAGTTTTCAGTGCTTGTTATCATTGGTGGATTTGTTTTTTGGTTTGGTTGCTCTCTTCTTTCTTTTTTTATTACTTTTTAAATTTTTAATAATTTTTAAAATTTTAATAACTTCATTTTATTTTAATTTTCCTTTCTTTATTTCTCCCTTTTCTTCTGGGCCATGTGGCTGACAGGGTCTTGGTGCTCCGGCCAGGTGTCAGGTCTGTGCCTCTGAGGTGGGAGAGCCGAGTTCAGGACATTGGTCCACCAGAGATGTCCCAGCTCCACATAATATCAAATGGCAAAAGCTCTCCCAGAGATCTTCATCTCAATGCTAAGATCAGCTCCACTCAACGACCAGCAAGCTACAGTGTTGGACATCCTATGCCAAAGAACTAGCAAGAGAGGAACACAACCCCACCCATTAACAGAGAGGCTGACTAAAATCATAATAAGCTCACAGAAATCCCAAAAGACACCACCGGATGTGGTCCTGCCCACCAGAAAGACAAGATCTGGCCACATCCACCAAAACACAGGCACCAGTCCCCTCCACCAGGAAGCCTACACAACCCACTAAACCAACCTTACCCACTGGGGGCAGACACCAAAAACAACAGGAACTACGAATCTGCAGACTGCGAAAAGGAGATCCCACACACAGTAAGTTAAGCAAAATAAGAAAACAGAGAAACAACAGATGAAGGAGCAAGGCAAAAACCCACCAGACCTAACAAATGAAGAGGAAATAGGAAGTCTACCTGAAAAAGAATTCAGAGTAATGACAGTAATGTGATCCAAAATCTTGGAAATAGAATGGAGAAAATACAAGAAATATTTTAACAAGGACCTAGAAGGACTAAAGACCAAACAAACAATGATGAACAACACAATAAATGAAACTAAAAATTCTCCAGAAAGAATCAATAGCAGAACAACTGAGGCAGAAGAATGGATAAGTGACCTGGAAGATAAAATAGTGGAAATAACTACAGCAGAGCAGAATAAAGAAAAAAGAATGAAAAGAATTGAGGACAGTCTCACAGACCACTGGGACAACATTAAATGCACCAACATTCGAATTATAGGGGTCCCAGAAGAAGAAGAGAAAAAGAAAGGGACTGAGAAAATATTTGAAGATATTATAGTTGTAAACTTCCCTAACATGGGAAAGATAATAGTCAATCAAGCCCAGGAAGCACAGAGAGTCCCATACAGGATAAATCGAAGGAGAAACACACCAAGATACATATTAATCAAGCTAAAACAAATTAAATACAAGAAAAAATATTAAAAGCAGCAAGGGAAAAACAACAACTAACATACAAGGGAATCCCCATAAGGTTAACAGCTGATCTTTCAGCAGAAACTCTGCAAGCCAGAAGGGAGTGGCAGGACATATATAAAGTGATGAAAGGGAAAAAACTACAACCAAGATTACTCTACCCAGCAAGGATGTCATTCATATTCAGCAGAGAAATTAAAACCTTTACTGACAAGTAAAAGCTAACAGAATTCAGCACCACCAAACCAGCATTACAACAAATGCTAAAGGAACTCCTCTAAGCAGGAAACACAAGAGAAGGAAAAGACCTACAATAATAAACCCAAAACAATTAAGAAAATGGTAATAGGAACACACATATTGATAACAACTATATATGTAAATGGATTAAATGCTCCAACCAAAAGACATAGACTGGCTGAATGGATACAAAAACAAGACCTGTATATATGCTGTCTACAGGAGACCCACTTCAGACCTAGGGACACATACAGACTGAAAGTGAGGGGATGGAAAAAGATATTCCACGCAAATGGAAATCAAAAGAAAGCTGAAATAGCGATACTCATATCAGACAAAATAGACTTTAAAATAAAGACTATTACAAGAGACAAAGAAGGATACTACATAATGATAAGGGATCAATCCAAGAAGAAGATATAACAATTGTAAATACTTATGCACCCAACATAGGAGCACCTCAATACATAAAGCAAATACTAACAGCCACAGAAGGGGAAATCGACAGTAACACAATCATAGTAGGGGACTTTAACACCCCCACTTTCACCAATGGACAGATCATCCAAAATGAAAATAAATAAGGAAACACAAGCTTTAAATGACACATTAAACAAGATGGACTTCATTGATATTTATAGGACATTCCATCCAAAAACAACAGAATACACTTTCTTCTCAAGTGCTCATGGGACATTCTCCAGGATAGATCATATCTTGGGTCACAAATCAAGCTTTGGTTATTTTAAGAAAATTGAAATCGTATCAAGTATATTTTCTGACCACAAGGCTATGAGACTAGATATCAATTACAGGAAAAAACCTGTAAAAAATACAAACACATGGAGGCTAAACAACACAATACTAAATAACCAAGAGATCACTGAAGAAATCAAAGAGGAAATAAAAAAATACGTAGAAACAAATGACAATGAAAACATACTGACCCAAAACCTATGGGATGCAAAAAAGCAGTTCTAAGAGGGAATTTTATAGCAATACAATCCTACCTCAAGAAACAAGAAATATCTCAAATAAACAACCTAACCTTACACCTAAAGCAATTAGAGAAAGAAGAACAAAAAAACCCCAAAGTTAGCAGAAAGAGAGAAATCATAAAGATCGGATCAGAAATAAATGAAAAAGAAATGAAGGAAACAATAGCAAAGATCAATAAAACTTAAAGCTGATTCTTTGAGAAGATAAACAAAATTGATAAACCATTAGCCAGACTCATCAAGAAAAAAAGGGAGAAGACTCAAATCAATAGAATTAGAAATGAAAAAGGAGAAGTAACAACTGACACTGCAGAAATACAAAGGATCATGAGAGATTACTGCAAGCAACTATATGCCAATAAAATGGACAACCTGGAAGAAATGGACACATTTTTAGAAAAGCACAACTTTCCAAGACTGAACCAGGAAGAAATAGAAAATATAAACAGACCAATCACAAGCACTGAAATTGAGACTGAGATTAAAAATCTTCCAACAAACAAAAGCCCAGGACCAAATCACTTCACAGAAGAATTCTATCAAACATTTAGAGAAGAGCTAACACCTATCCTTCTCAAAGTCTTCCAAAATATAACAGAGAGAGGAACACTCCCAAACGCATTCTACGAGGCCACCATCACCCTGATACCAAAACCAGACAAAGATGTCACAAAGAAAGAAAACTACAGGCCAATATCACTGATGAACATAGATGCAAAAGCCCTCAACAAAATGCTAGCAAACAGAATCCAACAGCACATTAAAAGCATCATATACCATGATCAAGTGGGGTTTATCCCAGGAATGCAAGGATTCTTCAATATACGCAAATCAATCAATGTGAAACACCATGTTAACAAACTGAAGGAGAAAAACCATATGATCATCTCAATAGATGCAGAAAAAGCTTTTGACAAAATTCAACACCCATTTACGATAAAAACCCTCCAGAAAGTAGGCATGGAGGGAACTTATCTCAACATAATAAAGGCCATATATGACAAACCCACAGCCAACATCGTTCTCAATGGTGAAAAACTGAAACCATTTCCTCGAAATTCAGGAAACAAGACAAGGTTGCCCACTCTCACCACTCTTATTCAACATAGTTTTGGAAGTTTTAGCCACAGCAATCAGAGAAGAAAAAGAAATAAAAGGAATCCAAATTGGAAAAGAGAAATAAAGCTGTCAGTGTATGCAGATAACATGATACTATACAGAGAGAATCCTAAAGATGCTACCAGAAAACTATTAGAGCTAATCAATGAATTTGGTAAAGTAGCAGGATACAAAATTAATGCACAGAAATCTCTTGCATTCCTATACACTAATGATGAAAAATCTGAAAGAGAAATTAAGGAAACACTCCCATTTACCATGGCAACAAAAAAATAAAATACCTAGGAATAAACCTGCCTAAGGAGATAAAAGACCTGTATGCAGAAAACTATAAGAAACTGATGAAAGAAATTAATGGTGATACAAACAGATGGAAAGCTATATCATGTTCTTGGATTGGAAGAATCAACATTGTGAAAATGACTATACTATCCAAAGCAATCTACAGATTTAATGCAATCCCTATCAAACCACCAATGGCATTTTTCACAGACTAGAACAAAAAATTTCACAATTTGTATGGAAACACAAAAGACCCCGTATAGCCAAAGCAATCTTGAGAGAGAAAAGGAGAGCTGGAGGAATCAGGCTTTTAGACTTCAGGCTATATTACAAAGCTACAGTAATCAAGACAGTATGATACTGGCACAAAAAGAAATATAGATCAATGGAACAGGATAGAAAGCCCAGAGATAAACCCACACACATATGGTCACCTTATCTTTGATAAAAGAGGCCAGAATATACAATGGAGAAAAGACAGCCTCTTCAATAAGTGGTGCTGGGAAAACTGGACAGCTACATGTAAAAGAATGAAATTGGAACACTCCCTAACACCATACACAAAAATAAACTCAAAATGGATTAAAGACCTAAATGTAAGGCCAGACACTATCAAACTCTTAGAGGAAAACATAGGCAGAACACTCTATGACATAAATCACAGCAAGATCCTTTTTAACCCACCTCCTAGAGAAATGGAAATAAAAAGAAAAATAAACAGATGGGACCTAATGAATCTTAAAAGCTTTTGCACAGCAAAGGAAACCATACACAAGACGAAAAGACAACCCTTAGAATGGGAGAAAATAGTTGCAAATGAAGCAACTGACAAAGATTAATCTCCAAAATTTACAAGCAGCTCATGCAGCTCAATATCAAAAAAACAAACAACCCAATCCAAAAATGGGCAGAAGACCTAAATAGACATTTCTCCAAAGAAGATATGCAGCTGCCAACAAACATATCAAAGGATGCTCAACATCACTAATCATTAGAGAAATGCAAATCAAAACTACAATGAGGTATCACCTCACACCAGTCAGAATGGCTATCATCAAAAAATCTACAAACAATAAATGCTAGAGAGGGTGGGGAGAAAAGGGTACCCTCTTGCACTGTTGGTGGGAATGTAAATTGATACAGTCACTATGGAAACAGTGTGGAGGTTCCTCAAAAAACTGAAAATAGAACTACCATACGGCCCAGCAATCCCACTACTGGGCATATACCCTGAGAAAACCATAATTCAAAAAGTGTCATGTACCACAATGTTCATTGCAGCTCTATTTACAATAGCCAGGACATGGAAGCAACCTAAGTGGCCATCAACAGATGAATGGATAAAGAAGATGTGGCACATATATACAATGGAATATTACTCAGGTATAAAAAGAAACAAAATTGAGTTATTTGTAGCGAGGTTGATGAACCTAGAGTCTGTCATACAGAGTGAAGTAAATCAGAAAAAGAAAAATAAATACCGTATGCTAACACATATATATGGAATCTAAAAGAAAAAAAATGGTTCTGAAGAACCTAGGGGCAGGACAGGAATAAAGACGCAGACCTACTAGAGAGTGAACTTGAGGACACGGGGAGGGGGAAGGGTAAGCTGGGACGAAGTGAGAGAGTGGCATGGACATATATATACTACCAAATGTAAAACAGCTAGCTAGTGGGAAGCAGCCACATAGCACAGGGAGATCAGCTCGGTGTTTTGTGACCACCTGGAGGGGTGGGTTAGGGAGGGTGGGATGGAGACGCAAGAGGAAGGGGTTATGGGGATATATGTATACGTATAGCTGATTCACTTTGTTATACAGCAGAAACTAACACAGCATTGTAAAGCAATTACACTCCAATAAAGATGTTAAAAAAAAGAAAAAAAAAGCTTCCATAGAAACTAGATTCCTCATGTCTGGGGATATAGTTAAAAGGGCTTGAAACAATAAATCTTGGCTGCTTTCTTTCCTTTTGTGTAGAAACATCTCAAAATGGGCTCTTCCCACACCAGAGATAGAGCACACTTCATGAGCCAACCTGAAGGATTCTTAATTTAGGCGCCATGAATTTAATTAATATGAAATAGCACAGCATATACTTAATTAACATAAGACAACATTTTTAGTATTCCCCTGGGACAATGTGAGTTTTGAGACATTCTAAGCTGGCTACAAAGCAGAAACTAGAGAAAGGATATAGCATCGTTTGATATATGGTATAATTCAGGCTCAGATCCAGACCAATAAGTCCTCAAGTTGATTTGCAGGTGTGAGGCTGGGTGTATGTCTTTGGCCAATTAGGCTGCACTGATCGTAAAGCCTACATGAACTAAGAAGCTGCCACTCTTTACTGTTTTCAACAAAATCTCAGGGATGTGAAGATAGCAGAGAAGGAAAACAGGTTTTGCAATCATACAGAGCTGGTTTCAGATTGTACTACACTTCATGTTAGTTAGGAAAATGCTCCTAGGCAGTCTTAGCTTGTTTCCTCATCTGTAGAACAGAAACAGCAATATCTACTCATGGATGTTAAGAGAAGATAAAACAATGAATGTAATATCTTGTAGATCCTCAATAAATATTAGCTTCCTTTTCTCCTCTGAGAATTCTACAGTTGCATTTAAATGACAGATTATTTAGGCGTACAGCAAAAATTTATTCCAGGTACATTTGCGTGACTCAAAATGCAATCAAATTTTCAAAATACTTCTAACAGAGCAAGTTTTTTAAGTGCCAAGCAATTAGAATTGCTTCCTTCACAAATCCTTGAGTTTAACAGCAAACCGATGCAAAACTTAATGTTGGAGAAGAGGCACACTTGTGCATCCTGTTTTCCCCATTTGAAGAAGGTGGTACCTTGGTTCTAACAGCTTCCTCTCTTCTGTAGAATTCTCCAAACTCTTCAAGCTACTCCTCTTCAATAAGCACTAAAGAATCTGTAGGTCACTTCCACTCTTCTCCAATATGGTGGAAATTCATTTAGATATCAAGGATAATTAAGCATTACAACACACTTGATATTTAAAGATTAAGAAACATCATTAACCACCATGGATGAAACTACCATTGGCTTTAAATTCAGTCTGAACTTCTTTATCTTCTAGCTCTCTTTCAGGTAGCTCTTCTACTAGAATTCATTTAATTGTTCATAATATTAATGAGATACTCACAATATCCCAAATCAGTACCTCTCCTTTAAATGAAAAAATTAGTATTCCTATAGTCATGCATACCCAGTGCTAAATATTTGAATGAAAGCAGGAAAAAAGGTCAATACTTTGGACATTGCCAAATATTCTAGGTACTAAGCTTAGAGCAATAAACTACCTAGACAGATGACTTGTAAATTCAGCTCCACTTTTCTAGGTTCTAGATACTTCCTGAATAATATGGCTTATAGAATGCAAAACGCTATATGCTCACAGGTCAATTAGAGATCCAAAAGAAAGAAAGCATAACTCCAGAGGGCGTCCCAGTGACTTATAATTACGTGGATTATATTTTTTAAAAACCTGATCCAAACCTTGACTAAATATGAAATCAGAATTCAGTAGTATTCAAAAAATAGATAAAATCCAAGAAAAGCCAAGAAATATGCTATTTGACAAAATAATAATAAAAAAAATAAAAGCAGCGGTTTACAAGAAAGGTGGGTGGGTATGAGAAAAAGGTCTTTATGCTTATTATATGGCATGGTCCTTTTCTGGTGCAGACACACACACACACACACACACACACACACACACACACACACACACA